>NC_056729.1:1971981093-1971983593 GCF_019279795.1 Protopterus annectens | reverse complement strand
TGGCTGACAGATGGAACCTGACAGAAGAATAAAAGGTCATAGGTTAGTAACTCACACAAACATTGTTAAACCAGAGAACAACTAGCCCTGAATGAGTGCAGGTTATGATGATGGCACCAAACAGAAAACCTATTCCATTTGCTATTGTATGATTTTTTAGTAGCAGGCTTTTCTTGCCTCCATTATGCTGCATGTCCTCTGTAAACAAGTGCCCAAATAGAATTATGACCCTGTCATCCGGGCAGTCAAATGACTGATGTTGGGGTGTATCAAAGACCGTTGTTTTTGTGCTAGTAGATTCAGTCTGCGAATAAGCACAAGATAATTGTCCCTGAACATTTCCAAAAGCAGGGAGCAGCACGGTTGCCTGGGCCAGTCATCTCAATGATCTTAGGGGACTGCTTCTGAATCTTCAGAAGTACCCTGGACATTAGTGGAAAGGGTAGAACAACATACTGAAATATTCTTGTACAAGGAAAAGAAAAGGCAAGCGTTTTCCTTGCCTTCTTGCATGGTGTTCTGGAACAGAATATTGTCAGTTCATTGTGCACAGAAGAGGCCAAGAGGTTTACTTGAGGAAATACCAACAGATGAATCAAATCTTGGAAGACCCCCTGTTCCAATTCCTACTTGAGGGTCTGCCCTGGTCCTGCTCAGCCTGTCTGCCACACAATTTTGCTGTGACGAATATAGGATGCCTATACACTGAGATCACTCTGTGAAGCTATATCCCAAGCTAACAAGGCTGGTCTGCAAAGGAGGTATGACTTGGTTCTCCCTCTGCTTGTTGATGTACTTCATGACTATGGCATTGTCTTTAACAACTGGAAAAGGTCCCCAGGACCAAAGATGATTCAAAGGGTTGACTGCTTTGATCAGGGGAAGCATCTCTGATATTTATGTGATTTCATCTGTCCTTGTTGTGTCCCACACACCCTGTACTTTTAACTCTCCTGTAACTGCTCCCTAAGCAAAGTCCAAGGTGTCTGTGGTAACTAAATGCTTTGGGATAGGGAGTGGGAAGCAAAGACCTGGTTTTATGTATATCTGTTGCCTCCACCAAATGATTTCTCCTCTGAAAAATTCCAGCACTGGGATTTGAAAAGACAAAGGGTGTTGGTGATGGGACCAAAGAGACTTCACACCCCACTTTTTCTTTCTCATGTGGAATCTTGCTGGAGGTATCATGAGAATCCTACAAGTCTTGAGACCAAAAATCCTGAGACAGTATCTCACAGTGACCAAAGTTTGAGTGGAAACCCTTAGAAACAGATCTAGAAATATATCTATTTTTTTCTGTGTAATAGAAGCTCTTTGAATCAAGGTGTCCAGTTGATATCCCAGGAACACAATCTTGTGTGAAGGAGTCAAGAAGACTTTTGAATGTTCTCTTGGAATCCCAGCTTGGGTAGGAAATCTCTTACCCGAAAGAGAGAGATTTCTGACACTTTGAAAAAGACTCTGCAAAGATGAGCAAGTCATCTAAACATGGAAAAATCAGGATACCCTGTAGCTTGCAAAGAGCTATAACTGGAGCTAGACACATTATGAACACTCCTGCAGCAGTCACAAGAGTAGGGCAGAGATTGATAATGTGATCCAGATGCACAAAACCTTAAGGAATGTCTAAAGTCTGGATGAATATGGATGTCATACCAGGAAACCTGAAAGCAGAAGAGGAGGTAAAGTTGTGAAGTAACATTTTGATTTTAGGCAGCATCACAAACAGGTTACAGAAAGTAAGACCCAGAACTGGTCTCCAAGCATTTTCTTTCTTTGGCACTAAGAGCATCCTTGAATAAAAACCCTTCCCGACCTGGGAAGGAGGAACTGACTCCATCACCCCTTGGGACATCATGTGATGAAGAACCAGTGGAAACAAGAGTCTGATCTGCAGGATGAGGAATGATCCTCTGGAAAAGAGGAATTTCCTCCTGCTGCCATCTGTAACCCTGAAGAATGATCTTAAGAACCCATTTGTTTGCAACTATCTGTTGCCAAAGAGAAAAATGGAGATTTAGACTATCTGGAAGAAAAAAGGGGAAAAGGTCCCTTGAACAGCTAATCAGACTTGCTGGACTATCCTTGGTCTTGGGAGGCTCAAAGCTTCTTTATGGAACCCCTAGCCATTTCTTTATAAATATGTTTACCTGTTTTTTTGCTGAGACTGTTTATTCTGCTTTGTTGCCAAAACTGGATGAGGAGACACAGAATACCTTAGAAATTTTGGAAAAGGAGGGCTGAAAAATCTTGAGAGATCCCCTGGATCAGCTTGCCCTTTCATCACGTTTGTATCACCTCTGCAGCAGATGGGCCAAAAACTAAATCTCTCTATTCTAAATGGGAATTTAAAATTTAATTTTTATCATCTGGGAAGTTCTAAGAAAGCAGCTATGCAATCCTCCTCAAAACAGTACCAGTGGCCACAGCCCTGGATGAAGCATCAACAGGGTCATATGGCAAATAGGGGGGCATGTATATGGAGACATGCATAAGCATA